>NC_056748.1:766452927-766497927 GCF_019279795.1 Protopterus annectens | reverse complement strand
TATGCATAAAACATTAAAACCTTGTGAGCACTTGCCTATGGTAGTTCATTACCCTTTGTCAGTAGAAGAAGAGAAGGGAATTGAACCTGTTATTTCTGCCTTGTTACAGCAAGGTATTATTGTCCTAACTCACAGTCCTGCAATACTTCCATTTTACCAGGTAAGAAACCGGGAGAATGTACATATAGGTTTGTACAAGATTTACATGCAGTGAATGCTGTAGTAGTACAAACATTTTCCATTGTTTCTAACCCTGTAACAATACTGAGTTCTATTCCTTCAAGCACCACCACCTTTCTTAGTAAGACATTTCATCTGCTTTTTTTCTATACCTATACACCCATATTGCCAATACCTACTAGCATTTTCATACAAAGGACAGCAGTACACTTGAACTAGATTATCTCAAAGGTATATAGCATCTCCCACCTTTTCTCTAGAGAAATGAAGACACAGTTAGACAAGATTAAGTTTCCTTGTGGGTCTACTTTGATTCATTGCATAGATGATTTGCTTTTAGCTTCAAGAACTGTACATGACTGTAAACAAGACACTATTTTGCTTTTCACTCAGCAGAATTAGGATTTAAGGTTAATAAAGACAAACTGTAGTTGTGGAAATCACAGGTTCAATATTTGGGTCATCTTATTTCAGCGGGCACTAGGCAGATTTTTACCTTCATGTATTGCTGTGATCCAAACTGCACCACACCCTACTACATTAAAATAGTTGCAAGCTTTTCTATGTTTAAGAGGTTATTGTCAACAACGGATTTCTAATATGCAGAAGTAGCGAAACCATTGTTAGTATTATTTAAAAATGATACCCTGAACCTTTACCTTGGCAGGATTATTATGAACAAGCTTTTGTACAATTGAAAACATCACCTCTAAATCTTCCTCCACTTGGGTTACCAGAGAATTTTAACAGATTTTTTTCTGTTTTGTAGTGAAAAAAATAAAGTGGCATTATGATTGTTAGCACAATGTATTAATGATGGTTTCAGACCTGTTACCCATTTCAGTATGAATCTTGATCCTGTAGCTGCATTCCCCCCACTACCTTAGGGCAGTGGCCCTAATGGTACTCATAGTGGACATGTTAGTTCACTGAATCTTGGGCACGAGACATACAGCAGTTCCATCTTCTGTAGAAGCTTTGTTACTGAAAACCAAAACACAATATTTTTCTGCAGCATGATTGTCTAAATATGATAAAATGGAGCCTCAACTACCAAGCCCATAAAGCAAACCAATACACTACATAAGATTCTAGTCACAGGGGACTCCATTGTATGACATACTAATGCTGCACTCACCAGGCTGAACAAGGGGAAAATAACAGTCAGTTGTCTATCAGGGCCAAGATCCACCAAGTTACGCATGCAATCTAGTCACTGCACCACATGTACCAGTATGATTCAGTTATAGTCCATGTAGATGTAAATGACCTGAAATGTACCTCCTTAGACTACATGAAAAGAGACATTGTGGAGCCCTCAGATCATGTGTCACAGGCTGGTATGTGACTAGCACTGAGCAGCATTCTACCTTCACCATATTACAATATGAAGAGAAGATGACTGGCTTTAATAACTGGCTTAGTTTTTGGTGTCATTCTAAGGGTGTACAATATTTGTCAGTGTGGCAGGACATGGTTAACAAACCACATTGCTTTGCCAAGGGTGGTCTGCACCTATCCCCATTAGCCTTTCAGATATTGGCTAAATCATTGTCATCTCCCATAAAACCTTTTTTAGGCAATGCCAAATTGACAAACCTTCCAACAAAACCAAATCTACCCAAGGAAAGTGTGTTACTGTTCATGGTGTAAAGCTGCAGAGAGTACCCCAGCAGTGCATGGCTAGAGTGCAACTGTACAGACAGGGACTAAATGTGGGGATGTCCAGATCTACATCAATAACAAGAATACTTCTAGGATGGTTAAACAGAACGATGCACTGGAGTTCCTCCATGTCCAGATTAACATAAAGTCCCATACCATATCCTAGCAAGCTATAGGTCAACCTCTTTCTCCCATGAAACCCATAGCTAATACTTAGACTGATTTGAGACACTCACCATTCATCCAAATACTATACTCATGAAGGACTTTAATTATTCCTCTATAAACTGGGGAATCCCATAAAGCCACAAATTTGCAGGTGCAGACATTTCTTGAATTGGTAAGCACAAACACCCTACACTAGTTAGTGCATACACCTACTAGAGATAAAAACATATTGGACCTCCTACTCACAAATATGGGAGAACACAGCATCTTCCACCTTGTGCCATGCCCTCTCTGGTAAGGTCATACCATAAAGCATTCTCCTTCAAAATAAGAATCAGTTCTGTAACCGTAGCAAACCCTGTAACAGTTAAAAACTACTCCAAGGTAATCTACTTTCTATCAAGTGATAACCTGTTAAAATTTCAAGTCCCTCCAACTCCAGATAAAGCAGTATCCTATGCAGAATTATTTACAGAAGTCCTGTACAATCGGGTCTATATCAGCATTTTGAACGCTGACAATATCGAATACGATATTGTCGCGTCAAGAATGCCGAAAGTGCAGAATATCGACCGGGTAAACGAAAATCTCCGTAAGGGGAGATTTCCCATTTACTTTAATGTAATGCGGTCTCAGAGTTGGTATATTTAAGTAGTGGGAGGTGTGGGGGGGTGCATGGGGCTTGCCCCCCCTGCCTACACCCTTTAGTTTCTTTTTTGTTTTTGTTTTTTGTTTTATCAGCATTCGAAAATTTAATAGGTCGATCATTTCAGTCCGACATTTAGTGATTCGACCTATTAAATGTTTGAAAATGCTGACATAGACCCGTGCAATCATGTCAATAGTAAGCTCAAAACTAACTCAAAAAACAAATCGCCCTGGTGGAATCCAAAATTAAACAGGTTCTACAAAAAAGAAAAACAGTCATAGCCATAACACCAAAAAGATAAAAACTCTCATTAAACTAGACAAGACGACTAGTTAAGTCCAACAAAACAAATTTTGGGGTAAAGATAGCATCACAGGCTAAGGACAGTCATAAGGCCTTCTGGCCTTCTTTAGCTATTTCCAAAACCTCAAAGGCCACATACAACAGTGTGACAAACTGTTGGTAAATGGAGCCACATTAAAAGAACCGAGAGATATAGCAAAATCTTCTATATGATAAATTCAGCTCCAACTTTACCCTCTTCTCACCCCAACTGCCCCCCCCCCCCAGGGAAATACTATCTAAAATAATCCCTGCAACTATCAGTAGGAAGCAGGTCTTAGATGCACTCTCTAAGGCCAAGAATACAGCTTCAATGGGCCCTGATAATATCCCGGAATGCCAAATAAATAGCTTGAGATATGACCTTCTGGAGCTGCTAGTGCTGCTATTGAACCATAGCCTCTGCACAGGTTTCATGCCACTTGAATGGAAGACTGCAATGGTCATCTTCCTGCACAAGGGCAGACCATCAATGGAGCCTGAGAATTACAGACCCATTAGTCTGACTAGTCTCAAATGCAGAGTCATGGAAATAATTATTATGGAAATGATTAATGAAGACATGCGAAACCATAAGATACCGCACCCAACCCAGTTTTGTTTCGCCAAAGTCATGTCATGCCTACTGAATCTGATAGACATCTCTGAGAAGGCTGCCAAGGCAAAATGGTGCATATGTCCTACCTTGATCTATCTATGGCATCTGATATTTGAACATTGTAAACAAACTCATAGAATTAGGCAAACCCCTATGTAACTCACTGGATAGTCAGCTGGCTCACAGGCAGGACCCAGGAATTTAGGAATGGAGGGACCATCTCCCTAAAGATGCTGATCACCAGTGGAGCCCCCAGGGCTCTGTGCTTTGTCTGCTCCTCTTTGGCAACTATTTTCTTGGATGTTAAGGCCAATATCAAGGGCCTCCAATTGACCAAGTTTGTAGATGACTGCAAGCTAGAAGCAATCATAGAAACCCTCCCAGATGCTAACATCCTGCAGGAAGGTCTAACACAGGCAACTGACTGATGCCAAAGTCACAGCTTAAAACTCAATGCCAAGACATGCATTATAGTATCTGTTGCAAAATTGGCCACCAAGAGAAACTACCTCATTAATAAAACACTCCTAAAAGTAGACACAGTAGTCAGAAATCTGGGAACTCATGTAGATAGTAACCTGGCTTTCAACCAACATGTGCCTAAGGTTGTAAGCAAATCACTCTGACATTCAAGTTATAACTAATAGCATATTATTGAGGTCCAGGGAAGTCATTGTGTCACTGTACTCTACAATCATCAGACCTATCATCGAGTCTAACACCTTCTGTTCATATCTGACCAAGCAGATGCAACAACTAGAATGTCCATAGATGTTCCTCACAAAAAGAATACAGGTCATAAACACAATGTCCTATGTAAATAACCTCAAAGACCTATCTTTATACCTTGTTTCCTACAGGCTGCTGAATGGTGATTTATGCCTGGCATCCCTGGATCTCCCTGTTATGGACCTTTGCATATCCGCAAAACAAACAGCACCAGAACTAGTAGATATAAGGATTTAAACTTTGCTTGCAGCATAAATAGGACATGGTGGATGGAAAGGTATGCATCTCAGAGAACCTCATTCTCTGTAATAGGCTTTCCATCCATGTGAAGCAGAGCCCTTCACGAACACTATTCAAGTGCAATCTGGGCCTGTGGAGGGGAAATCAGAAATTCACCTGTGGTCTAACACCTATGTCTCTTGATGGACAATGTTATCCATTAAATCATGCCCTAACTAACATACACCCATTAAAAAAACTCTAAGGCACAATTATTTATGGGATACATTTAGGTTATATGGCTAAGCTTATAAATGCCCCAGTGGCCATTAGCCCAGTATAAACCTATGAGCCTATATATGCCCAGTGTAAGGCATTTGTCTGGTGAGACACTTTCAATTTTTCTTCTCTTCAAAACTACAGCCTGCCGATAGGAAATGTGCACATCTGAGACTGATCTTATCACAACTTAATTTGAGTGCTCATTGTGTTTTCATTACATAAAGTATCCTGCACAACCATTAATAAATTATCTGTTGACAGAAATTTGATGTATACTTACTACTGTTCAAAACCAGCAGAAGTGACACATTCCAGAATAAAGTGCATGCACACATCAAAGCAATTCACTGATTGTCTTTACATATCCTGAAATTAAGTAAAGGAAAGCAGAAAGTGAGGAATAAGCATTTTATACGGTCTAATAAATGCAATTTTTGTAATTGCATACTCACTGTCCAGTCTCCAGTGGATGTTATCTGGTACCAGTATTGTTACTGTATACTTGCTGTCCATTGTTATATACTCTTCTTCATGTACCAGCAAATGTTTTCTTTTTTGTAAACTGTATACATTTTTGTAATTATGGATCTTTTCTCCCCGGGTCTCCACTGAAAAAGGGCTGGACTAACCCGGTCAACAAATGTCAAATAAATAAATAAACAAAATGAAACCATTACCATTAATACAGAACATAGATATAATCAGCTTGAAACTGCTCAAACACATTTCAGCAATACCTAAATACTTGCAAGTTTGAATTACATTGATTGCTTTCAGATTTAATGTGTTACCCCTCTCCCTCACAATTGACATTGTAAGGGAGCTTCATTCTGTAAATTCCTCATCATGCACAGGAATTGTCTGGTATCAGAACAATGTAAATAGTAATTTTACTTAGCAATTTAAAAGCCAAAATGTTCTCTCCTGGCAGCACCCATTTATAAGCACAGTACTATACTCTGGGGCTGTAGGTGCTAGGCCTCATCACACCCGGGACTGTTCAATGTTCCTGAGTCTTACCAAATGTGCCTAGTATTACTTAGAGAACAGAGCATGCCAGACTGTCAAATGAATGATCAGTAACATGAGCACAGTAAACAACTGCTTTAACCAAAAAAATAATTTATGCTATGTTCATACTCTAGTTCATTATTATTAAAATGCCTCTTATAATAAACAGGAATGTGATATTTTCAATCCACATCAGCTATGACCATGAAAACTCTGACTTAATATCAAAGGTAATTGTTTGGCCAATAAATGTCCTGTGACTCCATTGTATGACAATGCCAAGCATAGCTACAAGATGCGGAGTGTGTGTATTAGTCATGGTTATGTTCATATAAATGGCTGTTTTGATACTGTGGTTTGTAGGAGTAATCGCCTACGTACAGCACAGACTGGAATGACATGAATAACTCAGTGTATAGGGTATGAAAATTAGAATGAAAATGCTTTCCTTTCCCTCAGGTCAAACACATAATGTGTCCCTTCAAGTGATAAAAAGTCACTTGCTAGCAATGTGGCAGATGGTAATCATCTATTTTTTTTAATTACATAAAGAAACTTTTTTCTTCTAGCTGTAAAAGAAATACAAAAAAATAAATCTAGTATCATTAAGACCTGGTACACCATTAAAAAGTATTTTTTTATTGTCATCATTCTGTGAACTGAATTAATTCATATTGGAGTCCTTGGTTTCAAACTATTTTTAAAATATATATAAAATCAGCAAGCTAACCGATCATATTACTATATATTTGTGCATTAAATCTCTTACATGGATATTGACCAGCTCCAGTGGCACAGATGGATACTGACTATGGCCTTGGTTTCCCAAGTTCAATGTGTGGCTCAGATGTTTGATTTAGTTGCTAGGAAGGACGGGTGAATCAATGCTGGGGGGAGGGGATGGAGCCAATTGTGAGTTGCAGCAACTCATCAGCGGAAGGGAGGGCAGACATACAACTTGGAGGTGGGTGTGTAGTACATCATGCCAATGATAGGTAGTAGTCTTTATGGAGAAAGTACTTAGGGGAAAGCATTGTAGTGATTGGGGTCATACATCCACACCAAGGGGAGGGTTAGATTATAGAGATAAGATGTCCTCACTACATTAGCCTTCATTGAACAAGTGCTTAGGGCAAGGCTTTGTTGCCCCTGTGATGATGGAAGCCACACTTCTCAGGGAAGGATTAGGCTAAGTTAAAATGGTCTCATCTCCATGGTGATGGTGAGGGCACAAGCAACTCGCAAAGCTGGCTAAATAATGGACCCTCACTCCAGATGGATCTCACCTAATGTGCATGGTTAGATCTCCACCACTAGGGAATGAATGGACTCAAGTCCTTATAGGAAGACTTGATGGTCAGCAGGCACGTAGGGACAAAAACATTTAGAAAACTCTATACCATGCAGAGGTAAAGTCTCTACTAAACACGGACTGTATCACAAATACATTAATTGGCAGATTCTTTACAGCTTCTAGATGCAAACACGGCTTCTACCTTTACTTGTAAGTGAAAAACTTGAGATAGACCTAAAACTAAAACTGAACCAAATAATAAGCAAAAACAATTATTAACTACTGTTTCTGTGATTAATCTCACACTTCTTATACACACTAGTACATTAGTTAATGGCAAGTAACTATTAGTAGTGGCAAAGCTTCCCCCTAACTCTATTTTTTTTTTTTTTTTTTTTTTAATGGACTGGTCTCTTGTCTTCCCTGACACTTATAAAACTGAATCCTGGGATGTAGAACACTGCCACCAACCCGATAAATCTTGCACATTCACTGTTACAATACAGAGTACTTCCCCTCAAAGTGTAGTTTGACTGTAATGTATCACTATGGTGCCATTACATAAAGAGGCCTTTAAATTCAAAAGCTACATAGTAGCATGGTGCTTTATTTCTCTGATTGCATTCAGCCAGACTACGTTTAAATATAATCCTCAATGGTGTTTCTTGCACAAACAGCATTTTGATCAATATGGTGTAGCTTCAAAATATTTCAAAACTTGTAGTCAATTGAAACTCGCATTTAAGGTAGATTTTTATATGTTGTAAATGACTGATAAAATGTTTGATAAAATATTTACTTAAATATTGTTCCCATATTTAAGAGAAACCCCTGAAAACAGCCTGGAGAATAAAATTAGAAACTCTCTGTCTCTAACACTGTCATAAAAATTCTGTCAACTAAAATGAAAAAAGAGGAAGGAAGTCCTTTACTTGGTTCAGTGAACTAGTTGGCATGATAACAGGCCAAAGAAAGATCAGAACTGACTTTTTTCTGCATCTATACTGCCACCTTTGATTCAATAAAAGTATGTATTATGTGCGTTTCCACTGAGAGCTATACACTGCAGCAACATTTTAATACAACTGATGCAAAGACAAACAGGCTTCAGTTACTTCAGGAGAATGGATGAGATGGCTATAAAAGTACCTATTTTTCACGCAGTGCAGGCCACTCAAGCCATCCAGAACTCACTGCATCAAGTTCTTTTGACCAACAGACACCTCAAATGTGCAATCATCTGTGTCAGTTATCTGTCAGACGATCACAAGACTGAGACTTTATCTTCCATAGACTAAAATAAATATCATGACTAATACAGGGTCAGTTCATCTGTCCAAAAATGGAGAAAAAAATCAACAGACAGCAGACACTTGTGCATGTATTTGTAATAACCTGTTACAAAATAAACTGAAAAGTCATTACAAGTTATCACCATTAAAGTTTCTAGACAAGTCTGGATTTTTCCATCAATATGGCATAATCATCCTTCCCTTTCATGATTAAACTAAATCTATCAAGATTTCCAAAAATTAATAATCCATGACTTGGTGTGGATGTATCAGGATTTAACCACAGTTGGAGTGGTTTGATCATGAGAGTGAAAGCTTTGTGATTAAACAAAGCCAATCGTGGTTAAATCCTCATATACCCACAACAAGGAGTGGATTATTGCTATTATTCAATGACATTATATAAGAAAGAAATTGCTTACCTTTCTTAAAAAATTTGTATATGGGTGCTGTAGTGTTCCTCCATGTTTATCCTTCTTTACTGACATACTGTGCATGCATATGGGACGTGCATCCATATGCTTGCACAGTACATCTGTGCAGTTCAGGAGAAGCAGCAGATAAAAGAGAATCTCCATTGCTGGTTTTTTTTCTGTCAACATTTTACAGAGACAGTAGAGAAACAGAAGGAAAATTAGGTACGTTTCTGGTTCGTTTGTTTTGATTTTTCTTTAATTTTACACTGCTCCTCAACATATCCCAACAGAAAGTTCATCTGCTCAAATGTACTTCAGTGGCTGGACTTTATTTTATTGGTATATGCTCAATTTACTGTGGGCACACTGATCGGGCTGTCCAATCAGCATGTTCAGTTTTGGATACAACTGAGCCATCATTGTATAATAAACTAATATCTGAAATGACAGGACAGCTAGGAAGCTGCAGTGAGGGTTTCCTGACCCAAAATATGTAAAAATAGACGAACATGAAATATTGACACCAACTGATTAGCAGTCAGTAAGAAGGGTTACTTTGACTGCTTTTGCAACACTGTTGGCTTCTTATAAGTGTCTGCCTATTCTTCTTTTAAAAATGCAAGTTGTTGTTGTTTGTCTTTCGGCTTTTCCTGGTTAGGGGTCGCCACAGCGGAACTCCAGTCCGCTAATGATTGGCAGAGATTTTCACGAACGCCGAGGTGCCAGCTCAACGTCCAACCTTCAACGAAGGCACGCCCATTTACACTTGTCTTTCAAATGCCCACCCAACCGCGGGGAGGACATGCAGACTCCACACAGAAAGCACTCCCCGCACTCCAGCCGAGAATCGAACAGGAGAACCTCTTGCTGTGAGGCAACAACGCTACCGCTGCACCACCATGGATGTTCTTTTAAAAATGCAAGTGTTCTCTCTAATTAAGTCACTACTGCCCACTTTAATTTATAAACAGCTTACTTGTTCAACAGTATTTAGTCCAATGTTGATTTATTGTACTTATTGGATTAAGGTTCCATTTGGCATATGCAAAACTTAATTTACTGTAACATTTTATTAATTCTACCAGCTAAGCTAAGTTCACCAGCCAAATAAACATGTAACATTTATTTCACAGTAAAGATCTATCATGTGCTCCTGACTGTTCTATCTGCATCTTGTATTGCAACTGTTTTATAAATCTATCAAATTTTATCCACTTAGATTTACTCATGGTTTCTCCCTGAAAGATTCCAACTCAGCCATAACTGACATACATATGCTGTCAATAAGCAAAGAAAATGGCTCTGTTTGAACACTTCAGAGAAATCTGCATCTTTATGACTATTCTCCTGAAAACTCTATAAGTAGCAAAATTCATCTTTCATTCAGTAATGCCACATAATTTTGTTGTATTGGGTAATACATATCTGCAAAGATATGTGGCTACACTAAATGCCACATAAATTAACAAAGTAAAGAGCTTAGAATGATCTCACATGTATATCTTGAAGAAAATGTCTGAATGGTGCAGAAAACGTCTACAGTAACCACTTCAGTGATTTTGATTAACCAGCATTAACATGATGTTGAACTTCTTTCTTCTTTTAATGTGAATATAAACTGTGTTGGGTTTGAAAGTTAAAACTTAAGTCCTATAAAGGGATGCGAGCAATGCAGTTTAATTTTATAAAAATTATATCCGTACGTATCCATCTCTCAAGGAGAAAGAGGAGGAGAAAGGCACAACTCAAATATATTTCAATGTGAAATCATACAATTGCATTTAATATGGTGTAGTAAATGGTGTGGTAGTAGTAACATTTATGAAAAAAAAGTTGTTTTAGCACCTAGTGTTAAAACTGTATACCAACACTACAATTCCTATCATGGGGTAAGAGCAGTTAGTATGCAAAATTAAATCTCTAGACAAAATTGAGCAAAGACAAGACTTTCCAAGATGGCTGCCCACTGATCAACAGCTTAATTTCAGTTCTCCAAGTGTGAAAACAGAAAATGAGAAAAGGCAGCCAGTAACATTGACATTTTTGGGAAAATTCAGTTACTATCTACTAAGTACACTGCATAGATGCCAGCAAAGATAAAGTTTAGAGAACCTGAAAGAAAATCAGTCAGAAAAGGTGAAGAGAAAACACTGGCTGAGTAGAATCCTGCTACTGTTCAGCAAAAAGTTCAAACTTTAGCTTTGGTACAAGATATTGCTTCCACTAATCTAAAGAAGATAAATCAAATGTACTCAGACATGATTAAAATAAATGACACACTGGGGGGATACATCAACTCAAATAAGAAAAGTCTGGAAAACATAGAAGAAGCTTGAACTAGCTATTCAGATGAGCTGATAAAACTGCAAAAATCAGAGGGTGAAATGAAGAAAGCTGCTGTGACTGTGTTACCCAAAGAGGGTAAATACCTGTCAAACCCAGCTTCAAACAGACCCATTTCAACTTTAAACCAGGATTATAAAGTATCTATGTTACTATTAGCTAAATAATGGCAAATATGTTGCCAAAATTCCTAGATATGGTTCAATGTGATTTTTGTGGAGGGAAGGCATACGTTTTGTGAATTCAGAAGGAAGCAGACTTTATAAAAATACTACTATTGTTGGTGGGTCTTGATGCAGAGAAAACATCTGACAGAGTAAGCTGGGATTTCATAAGACTGAAAATGGAAGCATTTGCATTACCTGATACAACAAAACAAAATCAGGATGATATATGAATGACTGGAGGCAAGAATTCAAGTGGAAGTGTTCATCTCTGATAAGTTGTGTCTGAAACGAGGAACTAGATAGGGGAGCCCTATTTCCCCTTTGTTATTTGCGTTACATTTAGATCCATTAACAAATTAGATAAAGGACTCAAACATTCAAGGATATAATGGCAATCAAGAAAATTTGGCTTTATTTGCAGATATTATTTTGTATTTGATAAATCCAGAAGAGGACATTTTGGTGTTGTGGAACATTCTGAGACACTTTCAAGTCTTTTCAGGATATAAAATTAATGAAAATAAAACAAAGGCTATAGACGCAAATTATGTGCCCACACACAAATTGGATCAGCAATACCCATATTTATGGGAATACGATAAGGTGAAGTATTTAGGAGTACGGATTAAAAAAAAGATTTTATTATGGCAGCTACGGATATGTGGGAAGAGACTAAAAAGATAATACAAAAATGGAGAAACTGGAAGCTCTTCTTTATGGATATGGATAATAAGATACAAGGAATGAAAATATTTTTAGTCCCGTTAGTTTTATCTACAGGTCAGGCATGTTTTTTATTAACCAGAGCAGAAGCTGTGGACATTAATTAATAAATAGTTAAGGGAATTTATTTGGGATGGGAAGAGGGCAAGAGCAAAGTGGGATCAGCGGATTCTCCCAATAGAACGAGGTGGTTTAGGATTACCTGATTTGAGGGGATATTTTAAAGCTATGTAGTTAAGGCTGAAATGCATAACACAAGCAGAAGGTTATAATTCAAAGTGGAAAGGATGATGTTGCTGATGAAGCAGGGGGAGTTCAAGAAATAAGGAGCGAGTGGGACTTTAGAGGCAGATCATTCAAGAGACTAACATAACCATGCAGAATATTATATTCATAACGTTGCAGAAAGCATTCTAAGAATGATGCCAACATGGGAATGGGGGAAGGAAATTATGCCTGTAGAGAGGAATGAAAGTAGGAGAACAAAAAATAGGCAGGTTGGACTAACCCAGTTAACAAATAACAAATAAATTATTTTGATTTCCTGCATTCTATATATGAGTCAGTTGGCAATCCAGCAGGTGATATAGGGGTTTATTTAGCTTTTCTGCTATGCCTGAGTGTGGGATTATGTCAACAGCTTTAGCCAGGTTGAGGTATGTAGTCTGCACCATTTTGCCTTTATCTATTGATTTTGGTTATTTCAGTTGGGAGACATTAGCAGATAAGATGCCCACAAGTGCTGTAATATAATGATGTAATAATGTGGCAATGAAGACTTTGTCAGCGCAAGTGTCATTTGGAGATGAGTTGACGCTTGGGTAGTTGAAAACTTGACTCACTAGAATAACTAGACTGCCAAAGCTGTCTGCAGTAACTAGACCATTTTTGTAGTCTTTATGACAAGATGGATTTATTTATAGGTGAAATACTTATTTATGTGTTTGCGTGTTTTATATATATATATATATATATATCTGCATATGTATGTATGTATTTCTCTTCTTACCCACCTTAAAATGTTTCTTCCTGTTCCAGATTTAGACCTCAACTCAAAAAAACATCTCTTGAACCGAGCCCAATCCAGTGCTGCTTTCAGATAGGTCACATCACCAAACCTCTTAACCATTACTCCCCTGTAGTCATTTCACTTGGTCCTCCAAATTCACTCTTTAAGTTAACATATTACTATGCTATTACTGTAAATGTGCACATAGCAATGTTTGTACTAATCTGTAAGAGAGCTGTATTATTGTTATCATATTTTATGTTTGCATGATTGCTCTCTTCTTTTTGTCCACTTTGATATTACTCGCATGGCTGTGCCTGAAACTGGTCACCTGTGATCAGAGCACTTCCCTGGTTAACAAATTTAAATAAATACATTTTTATTTCTTGACCAAAAGGTCTAACTTTCTAGAGCCTATTTATATTACAGATGAGGCTAAGGGAGAAGAGCTCACCCCCCCCCCCAAAAAAAAATTCTTAATAGGATCGTGCATCTGCCAGTCTTCCAGTGTGAAAACTAGTACAATGAGACTGGATGCCCTGTTGTTACTGAAAGCAGGCCAGGCACCCTGGCAGGGAGTAGACTACACGCAGTGTGCTGAGTACAAGGATCTTTAAAGCAAGTTAATAACTTGATCGTATTTAAGAGTTATATCTCAGAAGATCTTTTTCTAATTCCACTTGCAGATCATTGGAGAACTAACACTTAGTGACTGAGCCGCATTCAGCATTCTAAATGCTAATTATGAACCAAGTAAATATAATGTGTGAATCAGGATTTAAACAAGGTGAAAAACAAATGCTGACATGATAGGGACAAGAGGTGTTGACTATGGATGCAGTTTATGTGGTATTCCCCTATAAAGGCAATGGGTACTTTTACTTTCTACACATTCCTTTCAGTGTCACTGGGTGAAATCACTATATGTGCCCTCTCTGCAGCTTACTGAAGTTAACGTTCTTGTTTACCCAGGCAGAGTATGCATTCATTCATTGTAATACAATCAACAGGCAGTGGCCTTCAAATTCACCTACACCATGGCTGGAAGTAGAATATGGTAGGCATAAGAATGCCTACACAGTACCATTTGTAGTCCCTTTGTCTAATCTCTGAGAACTGTACATGTAACCAGACTCAGTATTTAAACACTGCTGCCTAGTTGTTAGTGCCTGAAATGACAGATGGTTAATTGTGCATGCATTAAATTGACCCCAATAAAGCATAATTCCAATATCACAGAAGCTACGTGTGTGAACTGATTCTAAGCAACAGGGCAAGATCATTTGGTTTAAATCTGACTGAATCAGAAAATGGTCCAGTAGGAGCATTCATAATATATATGAACATTGTGCAGGAAGTCAAACAATCATTCACACAGAAAGTGCAGTAAGATTCAACATATCAGTTTGTTCTACTCTATTCCTTCTCTCTTCAGTACAAAATCTTTAATCATCTTGTTTCATAACCCTTATCAACAGACACGATATTAGTATTTGCACCACAGTGTTCCTCTTTCTGTACAAGTGAAAGCTGTATGTCATTCCCTACACAGAGACAACAGTTTGTTTTTTAATATCATATCAGTCATCATCTTCTTTCGGCTGTTCCCGTTAGGGGTCACCACAGCGGATCACCTGTTTCCATTTCTTCCTGTCCTCTGCATCTTGCTCTGTCACACCAACCACCTGCATGTCCTCTCTCACCACATCCATAAACCTTATCTTAGGCCTTCCTCTTTTCCTGTTACCTGGTAGCTTCATCCTTAGCATCTTTTTCCCAATATACTCAGCATCCCTCCTCAGCACGTCCAAACCAACGTAATCTTGCCTCTCTGGCTTTGTCTCCAAACCTTCCAACCTGGGCTGACCCTCTAATATACTTATTCCTAATCCTGTCCACCCTCGTCACACCCAGTGCAAATCTTAACATCTTTAACTCTGCCACATCTAGCTCAAACTCCTGCCTTTTTGTCAATGCCACTGTCTCCAACCCATATAACATAGCTGGTCTCACTACCCTCTTGTAGACCTTCCCTTTCACTCTTACAGGTACTCGTCTGTCACAAATCACTCCTGAGACTCTTCTCCACCCAATCCATCCTGCCTGTGCTCTCTTCTTCACCTCTCTTCCACACTCACCATTACTGTGAACTACTGACCCCAAGTATTTAAACTCATCCACCTTCTCCACCTCTACTCCTTGCATCCTCACCATTCCTCTATCCTCCCTCTTATTCACACACATATATTCTGTCTTAGTCCTGCTGACCTTCATTCCTCTTTTCTATAGAGCATATCTCCATCTCTCCAGAGTCTCCTCCACCTGTTCCCTACTCTCACTACAGATCACAATGTCATCTGCAAACATCATAGTCCTCGGGGACTCCTATCTGATCTCGTCTGCAACCTGTCCATCACCATTGCAATTAAGAAAGGGCTCAGAACTGATCCTTGATGTAACCCCACCTCCACCTTAAATGCATCCATCACTCCCACAGCAGACCTCACCACTGTCACACTACCCTTGTACATATCCTGTACCACTCTTACATACTTCTCTGACACTCTTGACTTCCTCATACAATACCACAACTCCTCTCTAGGCACCCTGTCATATGCTTTCTCTAAGTCTACAAAAACACAATGCAACTCCTTCTGACATTCTCTGTACTTCTCCATCAACACTCTCAGAGTAAACATCGCATCTGTAGTGCTCTTTCCTGGCATGAAACCATACTGCTGATCACTAATCATCACGTCCCTTCTTAACCTAGCTTCCACTACTCTTTCCCATAACTTCATCCTGTGACTGATCAATTTAATCCCTCTGTAGTTACTACAGCTCTGCACATCACCCTTATTCTTAAAAATTGGTACCAAAACACTTTTTCTCCATTCCTCAGGCATCCTCTCACTTTTCAAGATTTCATTAAACAATCTGGTTAAAAACTCCACTGCCATTTCACCTAAACGCCTCCATGCTTCCACAGGTATGTCATCTGGGCCAACAGCCTTTCCATTCTTCATTCTCTTCACAGCTATCCTTACTTCCTCCTTGCTAATCCATTGCACTTCATGATTCACTATCCCCACATCATCCAACCTTCTCTCCCTCTCATTCTCTTCATTCATCAACCCCACAAAGTACTCTTTCCATCTCCTCAACACACTCTCCTTGCTTGTGAGTATGTTTCCCTCATTATCCTTTATCACCTTTACCTGCTGCATATCTTTCCTAGCACAGTCCCTCTGTCTAGCCAATCGGTACAGGTCCTTTTCTCCCTCCTTAGTGTCCAACCTTTCATACAACTCTTCATATGCCTTATCCTTAGCCTTTGCCACCTCTCTCTTTGCCATGCACCTCATCTCCTTATACTTCTGTCTACTTTCTTCATCTCTCTGACAATCCCACTTCTTCTTTGCCAACCTCTTTGTCTGTATATTCTCCTGTACTTCCTCATTCCACCACCATGTCTCCTTGTCGTCCTTCCTCTGTCCAGATGTGATACCAAGCACCTTTGTAGCCATCTCCCTTGCTAGCTCTGCTGTAGTTACCCAGCTATTTGGTAACTCACACAGTGCCTGTCTTAACTCATCCCTGAACTCCACCTCACAATTACCCTTTTTCAATTTCCACCATTTGATCCTTGGTGCTGTCCTCACACTCCTCCTCCTCTTCTTGATCACCAACGTCATCCTACAAACCACCATCCTATGCTGCCTAACTACACTTTCTCCAGTCACCACTTTACAGTCTCCAATCTCCTTCAAACTGGCCCTCCTACATAAGATATAATCCACCTGTGTGCATTTTCCTACACTCTTGTATGTCATCCTATGCTCCTCCCTCTTGTTAAAATACATATTCACCACAGCCATGTCCATCCTTTTCGCAAAATCCACTACCATCTGACCGTCTGCATTCCTTTGTTTAAAACCATACCTACCCATCACTTCCTCATCCCCTCTGTTGCCTTCACCAACATGCCCATTGAAATCTGCTCCAATCACCACTCTCTCACTCTTGGGTACAGTCATCACCACTTCATCCAATTCACTCCAAAATTTTTCTTTCTCATCCATTGCACACCCAACTTGTGGAGCATATGCACTAACAACATTCATCATTACACCATCAATTTCCAGATTCATAAACATCACTCCATCCGATACTCTTTTCACCTCCAAAACACTCTTAGCATACTGTTCCATCAGAATAACTCCTACTCCATTTCTCCTCCCATCCACACCATGTTAAAACAATTTGAACCCACCTCCGAGACACCTAGCCTTACTCCCCTTCCATCTGGTCTCTTGCACACACAATATACCAACCTTCCTTCTGTCCATCATATCAGCTAGCTTTCTCCCTATACCAGTCATACTGCCAACATTCAAAGTTCCGACCCTCACTACCACAGTCCTAGCCTTTCTCCTCTCTTCCTGCCTTTGGCCATGCCTTCCGCCTCTTCTCCTCCTTCGGCCAACTGTAGCCCAATTTCCGCCAGCACCCTGTTGGCTAACAGTACTGGTGGCGGTCGTTGTTAACACGGGCCTCGACCGATCCGGTATGGAAATATTTACTGGTGTCTGCATGAAATTATTTGGCGAAGTTTTACGCCAGATGTCCTTCCTGATGCAATCCTCCCCATTTATCCGGGCTTGGGACCAGCACAAAGAAATGCACTGGCTTGTGCATCCCCAGTGGCTGGATTTTTAATATCATATCAGTAAAAGAGCAAAATATTAGCAAGCTGAATATAAATGCTGATTTAAAAATGTATTTGTAAATGGCGTTTTGAAAAGGTGTTACTGACTCTTAGCCTGGGTCATGACTGAAAATGGTCTTTGGACCAGTTCACTTACCCAGATAAGAAAGTTAACTAAAATAAAATAAAATAAATACATTTTATTTGAAGAACAGGTCAGAACAGCACTCAATAAAACAGAGATTTTGCAAGATCTCTGAGGTTAAACTTAAAATTGCATCTATACCACCGTCCTGGAACCCTGGGCATTTGATGATAACTTTGAAAGTGAAATGGAAGTGGAACAAACTACAGCCACTGACTCTGATCTTTGTGATTGGTTATGTGCTGGTAGACATCCCAAAGGTCTATGTTTACTAGAAAGGCATACCACATCAACAATAGAAGAAATAGAAGTTAGTTTTCTAATGTCTGCATTCTGAAGATTTTTGCTGTTTTAAAGTGTTTTAGATTTGTGAGATCTGGGAAGGAGGACCTCCACTGTCATTTTTTTTCTTTATTAGCTGAAAACATCCTGAATACTGTACATACTTTTTCCTTTTCTGGCAAAAGCACTAGATACACAACTGATTGGCTTATCCAGTAGCTGCTTACGTATATCCAGAGGAAGTTGCTCTCTTGTGGTACATGAAATAATGTCATCTACTGCTGGTACTACAAACTATATATTGAAACCTGCTAACCCTGACTGTCTTGCCCATTAGTCTTTAATCTGGAACCAATGATTTGTAAAATGGGAAAATCTTTATACAAGTACATACAAATGCCAAACATATTTAAACGCAAGTAGAAATTCATGCTATACCATCTAGTAACCAGATGAAATGAACCAGGCAGGCTGTACAGATATATGTGTTAACATACAGTTTCATAATACTAAACAATTTAATCAAAACTGCATGCATAAGTACACAGGTTGAAGAAACCAGGTAATATTTTAATTGGCAAGAGATTACATCTAGAAGTATAGCTCCCAGCCCCAGATGGAAACTTCCAAATACCGTTCATAGTATTACACAATAAAAGGCAGTTAACTAGAATGGTCTTTATGGGGAAAGAAAGAAAGTCTTATCATCACATCTTAAAACTGTTATTATTATTATTACAGTTTATCTTATGTTGTTAATGGGGGTAGAATACTGATCAATCTGGACCATTTTGTGGCTCCGGCTGTAAGAATACTATAGACAGAAGATAACAAAGGTTACATTTTCAAATGGATGCATGCATTGTGATGAACAGCAATGAATGTTTTATGAGCAAGCTATCGGTGTTTTAGCTAAAAAGCAACTATCAGCATGTAAACTGCAAGTTATATAATTAGTTCAAAATACATTATTCATAGTAAATATTCTTGCAGAAGTTGGAAAAATCAGTAAAACTGTTTTCCATGTTAAGAATGTCATATCATCCTGATGGGCTAGTTCAGACAGAGCAAAAATTACCTTTTCCAAAACAAAGTTTAAATTCCAAGGAGGAGCCACCTATTTTCTAGATGTCCTTGTACGCAACATTCCTTTCAAAAATAGTTTATCATGGGAATGCAGTGAAAGGGGAAGATCCATGGGTAGACATGCAGAAATGGATGACAAATGAACATTAATAAATGAGTAAGAAAGTCGAGAGGATAATGATGCACACAAATATTGTAGAACCAGAGAAATACTACCCTTAAAAAGGTCACAGTTCTTTTTGGCACCAACTAGAAAAACATTTAAATTAGTAATATACGATTTCCCAGTAGCAGATTTCTTTGTCTCCATTAATACCTGCTGCATGGCCTCAGAAAATAGATGCCTAAATTATATTAAAATTCTATTATCAAGGCAGTTGTTTCAGGTTGTGGTGTATCAAACATCCCCTGTGTTGTGTGAATAGGTCCAGTTTTGAGGAAGCTTGCAGTAACTGCCCACAGCCATTTCCAAAAGAATGGAGAACTGCTATAACCTGTGGGAGAAAGCAGTCACCACATTGATTTTTGGCAAGTCTTTCTAAATCTTCAGAATGACATGGATATCAGTAGTGGTGAAAAACATGCAGGAACATTCCTGTCCAAGAAAATGAAAATGCATCTGTTTTCCAGGTCTGCTTGCAAGGAGTCTTAAAGCAGAATTTAGCCACCTGCTTGTTATAAATGAAGGCAAATAAATCTATCTGAGGTGCTACTTGGAAGAACCCCTGACTCAATTTCCATTTGTGAGGGTCTGCCCTGGTCTTCCTCAGCTTGTCTGGCACAATATTTTGCTCTGACTGGATGCAAGATGCCTGTAGAGTGAGATTGTGCAGAAAAGTTATATCCCAGGTTATCATGGCTAGTCTGTACAGAGAATAAGATCTGGTTCTCCCCTATTTCTTTATGGATGATATCACTGTGGTGTTGTCTGTAATCTCAAATAATGGTACAGAGGAGCATAGATGGTTGACAGCATTTATTACTGCCAATATCGCATTTACATTTACATCTCTTGGTCTGTCTTTTTTGTTCCAAAGACCCTGCACCTTTACTCTCATAGACATGACATCTGTACTTACAGACTGCTGGAGACAAATCACAAATCTGGAAAGTCAGTGGATGTTGATGGTGGGACCATGCAGATTTTGGGTACCATTTAATCTTTCTCATCTGGAGTTTGGCTAGAGGAATCATGAGAATAATGGACGTCATGAATCCTACTATCCTCAGAAATTCCCTTGCTGAAAATTTGAGCTGAGTGGAAAAATTCATGAAAAGCTATAGAATTATTTTTTTTTTCCCTGTGGAAGAAAAACTCTTTGAACTGAAGTATCTAGGAGAGATCCCCAGTCAACAACCCTGTGAGAAGGAGCCACACAACACTTTTGGATGTTCTCATGAAACAACAGTCTGTGGAGATCTCTCACCTGAGTGACAGATTCCTGGCACTTTCAAAAAGACTCTGCAAAAATAAGCAGGTTGTCTAAATAAGAAAATATGTAGATACTTTGCAGTCTATACTATGTTATGGCTAGAGTTAGACAATTTGGAAATACTCTTGGAGCAGTGGATAACCCAAAAGGTAATGTAGAGAACAGAAAGTGCAATCCAGACACAGAAACCCTTAAGAAATATTTGAAATCTAGGGTTATAGGAAAGTGACAATAGGCATCGTTTAAACTTAGAGTCACTAAGAAACATGTAAGTGGAATGAGAGGTAACAGGTCATAAAGAGAGCATTTTGAACTTTGGGACTTTCACAAACTGGTTTAGAAAACCAGGGCCGCCGTGGTGCAGTGGTTAGCATTGTCACCTCACAGCAAGAGGCTCTCCCGTTCGATTCTCGGCTGAATCACCTTCTGTGTGAAGTCTGCATGTCCTCCCCATAGTCAAGTGCCATCTAAAGACATGCAGGTAGGTGCATGCATGTGTGGGTGTGCCTTGTTTGAAGGTTGGACGTCGGACTGGCAACTCGGCACTGTACAAATCCACTGACAATCATTAGCAGACTGGAGTTCCACTGTGGCGACACCTAACAAGGAAAAGCAGAAAGAAGACAAACTGGTTTAGAAAAAAAAAGATCTAAGACTGGCCTTCAAGAGGCTCTTTTCTTTGGTACCAGAAAAAGTATTGAATAAAAAAAACATTTCCCTGTCAGAGAGAGAGGTACAGCTTATATCAGCCCCCTGAGTCAGTAGATGTTGAATGACAGGAGGGAAAAAAGACATTTGATCTGGAAGATGGGTTAGGAGGGTGGCCTAATGGTTAAGGTGTTTGCCTTACAAACACAAGGTGCAGGGTTTGAGTCTCACAAGGGATAATTGGCTAGGCTTAAAATGGCTCGCAAGGGCAGTTAGCCTAGTACTAATCTATGAACCTATGAAGAGTGATCCTGTGAAAAGGAGGGATGGATTTCCACTGCCATCTATATCCCAGATATATCATTCTCAGAACCCAGTGTGTCAGATTAAATGTTGCCAAAGAAAGAAAGAAATGGATAACTAATTTTGTGGAGGATTTAAAGGCTTGCTATGCAGACTTGTTGAACTGTCCTTGTATCCGGAGAGCTCCTCCTTTCTTTTAGAGCCTCTTTACCATTGTTTTTTGAATGCCTATTTGCCAGAAGCTTGATGTGTATGCTTATTCTGCTTTTTATAAAAGGATGCATAGGTAGGTGTAAAACTTTTAAAAAAACTGAAGAAGAAAGGCTGATAAAATATGCGTAACCTCCTGAATCAGTTTCATTCTTAATTACTCTCTTTCAGAACCTCAACAGCAGATGGTCCACCTCTCTCTCTCTAAAGGAGACTTCAGATTTTCAGCTTTAGTATCCTCAGGTAGATTTGAATGCATAACCAAGCAGCCCTTCTCATGACAGCTCTGGTAGCAGCTGGCCTGGACAAAGCATTAGCTGAATAATGAGTGATCTTCAGAGTGTGTATAGTCAGTCAACTGAGACACACAAGCAATAGGATTATACCAGAAGATTTTTCATCAGAGGAGGGAAAATTGGTCAGAGTGTTCCTCATATTCTCATATGATGCAAGCATAAATGTTAACATATGAACCTGACAATTAAGAATTCATAAAATAAGAGTGGCAGAAGTATCCACCTTTTCCCCAAATCGAGTAAAAGCTTTCCCTTCTGTATCAGAGGGACAAATATTAGCACTTTAGCATTTACCAGGGGTTTAGAAGCAGCAGGACTTACCAAAGAAGTTTAGATGTGGGATTAGAAAATGAAAAATTATATTATTAAGGGCCTTATTAGGTAATTTATCTGCTTTCTTAGGGGCAGCAGGCTGGCTGTCAAGCAAGTTATATACCAAAATATACACATTCTATAATGCTGGAAGAACAGGAGACACAGGAATGGTTTCAGGGAATTCCAGTTATAATAAATCATAATAATTTTTTCAAAGACAGTGGAATATCATTATGTTCCTAATTAAACAACTGGTTTATTCTAGATATGATTTCCGGAAAAAAAAAGTCTTCTAAAGGACAATACAACAATCTTCTCAGAATCAGAATCAGTCACCCCAGGAAAGAAAGTAGAATTTGTTCCATCATAATCATTTTCCTGTTCTGTACATTGGGAATCAGAAACAAAAGGATGAAGGACTTAAAGTAAGCCACAACTCAAAGCCCAATAAATCAATCCTGGTACAAAGGAACAGAGAAAGGAGAAAATAAATGTTTAACTTTCTGCTTCTTTCTGACAGGAATTTCTTTAGAAGAAGACAGACTTGTGTCAGCAAATCACCCCTGACAATATGCATCCCAATCTTGCTAGGCAGAGAACCATTCCCTGCTCCTTCCTCAAAGACCTATAAGACTGTTTCTTCCTGGCCTGCCAAGGGCTCCCCAACAATTTCTGAAGACATGTCTAACCAGTGGTCCATGTTAGCTGGAGAGATTACACCAGAGGAAGTCAAGGAAAAATGTGAATTGTCTGAGGAAGCAGAAATGGCCACAGCAGAGCTACCCATCTGTGGCTGAGGCAAATTTGCAGCCTGTGAAAGAGCAAAGACTATTTGAAAATGTTCTTCTTTTTGTGGCTGGAAGAAGGAAGAACCAAGGAACTAGCAAGTTATTCCACTGTGAAGCTGAAAATGATGCCTAAAACTCAAATAAGACTGATGGCAGTAATTGGTGAAATAGGTATTTAAAAAGTAGATTTTCTACAAAATAATGCAGTGAAAAACACTTTAAACTCTTACCACCACCCTCAGAAAAGAAACTTAACATGTTTTAGTTAAGAAATTTAAAGAAAATTTTACTTTCAATAACTTTTCCCACAAAAGTAAAAAGTTGCACTTAGTAGAATAAAATGCCACTCAAAAAGCACAAGAATGCAGGTAAAAAAACAATTTAGCACCTTCGTCTCAACCAGTGTGAAATCATCAAAATAAACATTCTTGATACAAACTTCCTATTTAAAACCTAGCCACCTGGTCATATGACATGCAATCAATCAACATTTAAAGAGACAATATATGTTTTGTAAAAAAAAAAAAAAAAAATTTTTGAACTTAGAAAAGCCATGAGCCATCTAACTTCCATACAATAAAAAAGTATATATATATATATACACACACACACACACACACACACCTACAAAGCTTTGTAACTAATTATTCCCACAGACCTAAAGATTTGAGTTTTACAATGCTAGTAATTGATATGGAGCCGTTGAGTACCGGTGAAGTCCCAGCATTTGTTTTAATTTCCCAATGCAGTTCACGGGCTTCCAACCTTAACCCATCATCACACCTTTTGCATTCAAAAAATAAATAAATTGCACTTTGCAGCAAAAAGTCCATAAAAGCATTTTTCTTAGCTTTAGTTAAGTTACTTCACAGAAAAAGTTAACTTACTGTCTTAAAGATAAAATGTGGAAGTTTTTTTTTTGTTTTTTTTTCCTGAAGAGAAATTAGCTGCTCAGCAATGGAGAACAATTAACTGACTGTTGATCCTTGAAAGCCCACAAAAATGAGTGCTCATCTGTGGCAGGAAAGCCCTGAAGGAGTTGGCACCCAAACAACTGATTTTATTCAGTACTGCTTGAGCTGCTAATGGTTTACGCAGATGGAAGGTGCCCTTAAGCTCTGGAAGCTGGCCAGCTATTACACCCTAAGCAGGATATAACCTAAATAGCTAAGGCTACTGCACAGCGAACAAATGATGAACATTAATATAGAATAAAGAAAATGAGAGCCTTGAGGGAAAAGAATGGGTTTAATTATGTTACTTGCTGTGCCGCACTCATGGGAGCCTTCATGACTCAAATGTTTTCAAGTTGATGCTTAGAGGCTTTATAGGAATGGAGTGATCATATCTACTATGGGAGGGATTTCCATATACAGTGAGTAAGTTAGTGCTGAGAAACTGTGGTCAGCCCACAAAATCTATTCCTATGGGCAAGGCGGAAGGGGTTTCATGGGACTGTGACCTTTTGTTACAGGTTGTGTATCTTTTAGTTCATTTCTTAGCAAAAAAAAATTGGCAAGGTCTGTAGTTTAACAATTTGTAGTTAAGAAAGGCCAACAGCAGGGTGCATCTTTGTTTACATGAAAGTGATTTTGCCTTTTGTAGAACAGTAATGTGCTTTTCTTGGTGCCAGGGAGATGAAGCTACAGATATTGTTAGCTGTGGTTTGGACGGAGATCAGATTTTTCTTTAAAACACTGACTATGACTGGAAGGCCATATTCTATTTCTGCCATCAGAATCCTTTTACATAGGGTTGTTCTCCTAGCAGAGGACAGGAATTTTTTTATTCCAGAAAATGACTAATTTAGTGGTAGAGATATGATGTTGAAAGTTTAGGTTTTGGGCATGCCTGATGTCTCAGTACTTAAAGTCAGTGCTTACGTCTCAAGATTTTGCGTTCTTGTATTGAGTATAAGCTAAGTTTTCAGTAGCCAGTTTGGGAGATGGGAAAGGTCTTCTTCAAGCTCTGTTTTGTTGGTGGAAGGGGGAGGATTTCTCTGCAAATGACCATGTCATCTGCATATAGAATGGCATTGAGCTGAGAAAAGTAGAGGTGCTAGGATGGATCCTTAAGGTATTCCTTTGATTGGGGAGAGGAATAAGAGATTGATGATCCAGTTTGAACTTTAAAGTCTCTCCTGCCCCGGAAGTTCCTGAACCATGGATGACAGTCTTGGCTGATTCAGCTAAGATAAGAGAATTTAATAGAAGATGATGGCCCATAAGTCAAAGGCTTTTGCAAGGTAGATGAAGATATCAGCTTTTACATGTCCCTTGTTCAAATTCATAAGGATAACATTAGTGATGGTGTATAAGACTGTCATGGCATTATGGTCAGCCCACAAGCCATGTTGCTGTGGTGAAAGGAGGCTGTATTTTGATGCATTCAGAAAGCTGGGTGAAGTCTTGTTTTTCAAAGATTTTGCCCAGGGTGAATAGGACTGAGACTAGCCTAAAGACCTTTAATATTTCAGGTTTGGACAGCTTATATATCAGTTTTATTATTGCTTGTTTTCCTGGTGTAGGCATTGTATTGGCGGAGAGATAACTTTTGTATAGATGGTAAAGGATGGAAAGCATATGAACTTTGCATAGTACAATAAACCAAAACATAAGCCCATCTGCATCTGTACGTACATTTGTGGGGACTTCATCAATACCTTTTTGAAGTAGAAGCAGGGGTGAATGGAGGGTCAGGTCTGAGGACAGGGGAGTCCATGTGCAGTGTGGGGAGAGAAGGTAGGGTAGAGAATTCATTAAGGAAGTGGAAGTCTTATTCTTGTAAGTCTGATAGACAAGGTGTGACTGGAGATTTTATGTAGAAGGTTCTAATATGGAGCATACCCTGTGAAGCCATTAATGAGGATCCAAAGTTTATTTTGGTTATTTGTCAGTGAATTTTGTGTGAAAAAATACAGAAAAGTACTTTTTTGTGTCTGCACTTATGTTGCCTAACTGATCTAGCCAATTTTTTGCATTGCCTGTTACTGATTCTGCATTCTGTTTTCTTCTTTGAGCAAATTTGTTTAGGCTGGTTTAAGGCCTACCTTGGATTAAGTGTTGAATGATCTAAGTGAGAGTTAGACTAACTGCTACAGGTCCTGGATAGCTTAAAACACTGGGGCTTCAGATTTCACTTGTTTTGAACTGGTTATTTTGTTTTCTTGTTTAATACTTTCTGTGAAGAGCTGTGCTAAATGAAGTCCTGCAGTACTTGTAATTCCACAGTGGGTAGTACATGCAAGGAAATTCTCTTTTTTTCTGTACTATTGAACATGTATCTCCTTCCAACTGCCATGAGAAAATGAACAACTTCTGGTCTGGGTAAATAGCTTGTTCTGACTTGCACAATCCTCCTCTTAGTTGAATAGACTGGTGGAGTCCATGTAGCTGTTCTGTGTGGCCCCTGTGTTGAACACATTATCAATACAACAAATATCCTCCCTGTAATACTTCCCAGCACCATTTTACTTCCCCACAAACAGTTTTATATGGCAGCACTGGTCATCATGGAATAAACAATAGACTAACCCCTCCTATCACCAATGTTATAGCACATGAAATAGGTCAACTATATCCAAAGTAATAAAAAGCAAGTTTTCATGGTATAATTCTTGCTTTAAATGTCTAAGAAAGTCCCAAGAGTCTTTTAGTGTGGTTAGACCCGTCCAGGATAATTCTTTAAGTTTATTGTCAACAAATTTAGCAAGCGGGGAGGTAATGTCTTTTCTTTCTCATTCTCATTCTATCTTTTCTTTCTCATTCTCATCCCTAATGGCTTTTACAATGTCCAAACCACATTGATTAAATATATTAATGAGACTTGTGTAAAATTCCGTACCCTCTTTGACTTTGTTGGGATATTTGCAAACCCCTGATTTGGCAGTATACCACACGATACTGGTTTACTTTGGTTGGAAGAATATATGAACACCTTTGGTAAATTTCCCAACAATGATTTTACTACTATACTCCTTTTGATGGAGATTATTTTATCCAACAACTTCATGTACTTTGAGGGTGAATTTTATAAACAGGCTAGAGCCAATTGTGCCCCAACCTACACCAACATAGTTTTGTCTTGGTGGGAGCACATTTATGTACTCAACAGTGAGTTTAAGGAATGTTGGATTCTTTACAAACGTTTTTTAGATGATATCTGTATCCTGTGGACAGCAGGAGAAGGGAGATTTTTTGAATTTTTGTCCTACCTTAAAGGAACTACTAGTTTTTTAGATTTCAACTACCATGTTAATCATGATGTACTCAATTACCTAGATGTCAATATTTTCAAGTTGAATGGTAGATTTTCCTCTAAAATCTATAGGAAATCTACATTCTCCAACTCTTACCTTCATTTTAAGAGTGGACATCCTTTTTTTCAGAAGAAGAATTTAATAAAAGGTCAACTTGTTAGGGTTAGTCAGATGACATCCGAGGATGATGATTTTATTGCCGAATGTGACAAAGTTTGTGACATGTTCAAAGATAGGGGTTATCCATTACATTTGATCCAGCAAATGAAAATGGAAGTTATTGAGGGTAGAACACACAGATTTTTACCTATTTTAGGGCAGGACGTCATAACAACGGACATTGGAATTACTTCCAATGCTACCTTTAAAGACACAAATAGGATACATTTGTTCTTGATTTCAATGGAGATTCAGGAGTTATTAAGAAAGTTGTAGATAAGGAATGGCAAAAATTTCAAGAAATTACTGATATTGAATTGCTACGCCATAATCCCCTGGTTTTTACATATAGGAAGGACTTAAATTTTAAAAACCTTTTTGAGTTCAGACAAAATCCATGTAAATTTAAACAAGGAACAAGAACAGGCACCTATAAATGTGGTGCTTGTTCACAATGTAGTTTTTTGTACAATGCATCTCAAATAGAATTATCTAGCAGAAATAAAATTTTACACGGTAATTGCTATGCCATCTGCCACACCAATGGACTTGTCTATCTTGCCTTGTGTAAATTGTGTCATTCTTTTTACATAGGCAAGACAGAAAGGAAATTGAAAACACGAATTTATGAACACCTTTATGAAATTAGTAGGGAAAACAACAAAAATGCAGTTTATCGTCATAAAATGGTTTGCAATGATGCAAGTTTTACATTTTTTGTTTTAGAAGTGGTTGCCAAGGACATTAGAGGTGGCATGTGGGAGACGCGGTTGGAATACCGTGAGCTCTTCTGGCAAATATTGTTAGATGCATCAAGACCTCCAGGGTTCAATGACATGGTTTCTATTAAGCCAGTTTTGAAATTAAGGCAAGCTAAATTATAAATCACAGTATTACTCACCATATACTATCATTATTTTATTATTTTTATTAAAAGTGTGTCTAATTTTTTAACATATATTTTTATTTCCATTTTTTATAGTACACATCCTTTTATTCACAGTATACCCAATTCTTTAATTTTTTTAAATTTAATTTATTTCAATTAGGATATATATTTTTTGTACTGTTATTGTATATATTTTTTATAATGATATTGTACATTTGTTATTTTCATTGCATATGACGTTGTTAACAGACATCAATAGGCTGGTTTTAAACAAATTCAAGTTTTAAAGACTTGTTCTTTAAGTTTTTTTTGTGTAATTAATCAATTATCAGACGGACCAATGTCAATACGCATTCTTTAATTCAATTAAATATATAAAGGTCCACTATACTGTGAAATGTATCTGATGAAGTTGGTACGAAAACGCTATATGTTCAGTGAAAGCGTTAATATCTGTCTCAGTTGTTGCATTCGCTGTTAGTTCTTTGCAAGTGTCTATTAGTTTATGTTCGTGTTTGAATAAACATTTTCCATGACTCGTTCCTCTTATTGGTGAGCTCCCAGTGTACTTTTATTGGTTTCTTGTTGTCAGGTCCAAGGCAGAATACAGAATGCTCCTGAGACATCAGTCTTCTCTAATATTAAAACATTATTTCTGTACAGAATGACATCACATACATCTGGTCATCTGACTCTGTTTCCCACAGTATCACCAACCACAACAGCTTTGCTCAGATCTGTTGAGCTTCTGGAGGTCATAAAACAATTAAACGCTTCCACTCTTCCTGAGTGGCAATTAGTTAATCCCAAAGACAATACAGCAAACGTCCTAGTACAGACTTTTTGTCTCTAGCTGCATTAAAACCTGTGAGATAGCATCTTTATGGCCTTGCCCCTAAAGTGATTTAATTTCAGATATGTTTTAAAGTTTGCTGGACTGAGGTTAACCTCCTGTCTCCCAGTTTCCTCTGTTAAAACATATACATTTAAACAGTTACAATAGTGCATATACATTTCTGTTTGCTCCAGTAGGGCACACCGTGGATACATTTCAAATGCAAGCACTTTACAAATACCTTTTCAACACAAACATCTGTATAAATCAGTTTGATTTTCACAAATGACATATAATTATTTACAAAATTACAGCAAGTTGTGCTGGCAGTACCTCCTATTGTCACACCTGTCCCCACCCCATTTGAAGACTCAAGCTAGTTTTTCAAGTGCGACTTGAGAAATGAGCCTGTCTGGGAATATATTACTGCATACCCAGTCTTGAGATCCCATCAGCCTTGGTATTGCTGACCCCAGTACAGTGCTGCACTGTCATGTAAATGCTTGCAACCATAGGCTCCACCATAGTAACTTGGGATTTTGCTGGCTGTTTTGCTGTAGCCATAGATCCCCCAGCCTTCTACTCCAAATACTTAGCACCAGGGTGTCCCTATCATGGTAAGGTTTCATCATGTTAACATGGTACAGTTTGTGCCCCTGCCTTCTGCCTAGTAGTTCTACAATGTAGTTAATATCACTGACCTTCCGTGCCACTTTGAAATGTCCTTCCCAAGCTGTCTGAAGCTTATTATGTCTGACAGGAATGAGAACCATATCCTGAAACTCCTCAGCATACTCTCTGTCTCGAGCATTCCTGTCATACCAGACCTTTTTCTGCTGTTGGGCTTCTGCCAGGTTCTCCTGGACCAAACCCATGAGTTCCCTGAGTCTTGTCCTGAGGTTTATGACATATGCTACAACAGACTCCTTCTGGGATTCAGACTCACCCACCCACTCATCGCAAATCAAATCTTGAGATCCCCTCAACCTATGCCCATTGAGCAACTCAAAAGGTGAGAAACCTGTGGATTCCTGGGGCACCTCTCTGTAAGCAAACAAAAGGGAAAATATTTGTCCCACGCCCTCTTAAACTGATCTCCAAATACCACTTTACAAATACCTTTTCAACTTTCAAAGGACTTAAAATGTAGTGTACAGTTTAACCTCTCCACAAGACCATTAGTCTGGGGTTGGCAGGGGGTGTTTTTTAGGTTCTTCACCCCACAGTGCTTCCACAGACAAGCCTGACATGAAATTGGCACCTCTGTCAGTCAATATTTCTCTTGGGAAAACTACACTGCTGAAAATCTCTAACAAAGTAGTTGCCACGTTTTCTATCTCAACAAAGAACAGGGCCACTGCCTCAGGATATCTGGTAGCATAATCTACTACCACTAGGATATACTTCTTCCCAGGGAAAATTGAGGTACTCAGAGGCCCCACAATATCCATCGCTACCCTGTGAAATGGCTCCTCAATCACAAGCATGGAATCAAAGGAGTTTTGACCTTGATTCCTGCCTTGCCTACTTTTTGGCACTGCTCACAGGTCCTGAAGTACCATGTTACATCCCTTGCAATGCCAGGTCAATAAAAGTTCTGCATAATACATCTCTTGGTAGCTTTATGCACATATGACCTGCAATGGGAATGTCATGGGCTATGGCTAGAAGAGCCAGACATTAGGCTCTGGGCAGTACCAACTGCTGTATTCTGTCACCCTCTAGCCCTCCCTCAGGGGTCCATTCTCTATACAGTAACCTTTTGTTCCAGTATACAGAATCCCCTTTTCCCTGAGAATCAGGTGCCTCCCTAGCTATCTCCCTCAAGCTTTGTAATGTAGGGCCTGAGAGCTGAGCCTGTCTCAACTCTTTCTTTGTAATCCTTCCCACCTCCCCTTCCACAGGAAGTCTAGTATCCTCTAACAGTGATGCCTCACTGTCAGCCTCTGTACTACTACTTCCTTCTGCCACTTGCAGTCACTCTGTCCAAGGGAACATTGGTACCCACCAGCAGCTGTATCTCACCTTCAGTTTCACTGCTACAGGGTAGATCCCTGCATGCAGTAGCCAGCGTACCAATCCTGGCTTCAAGTGTGTGGTCTGCCTGGGTCCCCCCAGGCTACCAGAGCCACATGCCTGTCTCCTAGCCTGAATGCGTGTCAATGCATCCACACAAGGTACTGCATTACCAAAATCATTCCCTATCAAGACATTTGCAGGGATATTCTCAAACACACCTACTTGCTTGCTTCCTTTTCAACCCTCCCAGTCAAGGTGAACCCTAGCCAAAGGTATTTGGAATGGGGCCCCTCCTAAAGCTCTGACTAGAGTAGACGGCCCAAGCAAGTGGTGCTCCTCTTTAACCATTGCAGGCTTCAAAATGGTTAGGTCAGAGGCTGTCTCTCTCTTAACAGTGGCCTGTTTCCCATCTACTAAGATAGGATATAACCTCTTTTGGTAGTTTGGCACCCTTGTTGTCTCCAGACAACATTCCACAGGCATTTACTTATTGGCTCCCCTATCTCTTGTTCCCCAGCTTGCCTCTATGGACATCTATATGATACATGGCCCCACTGGTTACATTTAAAACCTTTAACCCTTGCTCCTGGCCATGTACCTGAACTACTGGCTTCCTCTGTTACTGGTGGACTTTTTTGAGGTGGCTTAGGCTACCTACCATGGGTTCCCTTATGTCTGTGTGTAGCACTGGGTATCCCTTTCTTATGCAGTGATGCCCTGCTTGCTAAGTAGACATCCCCTTTTTTTCCCCAACTCATCTATGGTGTTGCATTCCCTATCTGCCAACCAGATTCTCATGTCCTCAGGAAAAGTGCTAATGGCTTGTTCCCTTACCAAATGGTCTGCCAGCCCTTCAAAAGTGGTTACCTGACACCCACTCACCCACCTATGAAAATAAGTGCTTAACTCAGCAATATAATCACACATACTTTCATATACCTTGCATCTATGTGCATGAAACTTTTCCCTATAAGCTTCAGGTGTTAACTTAAAGCATTCTAATAAACATTTTTTACCTGTATATAATTTAAACAATAAGTATCAGACAATTTAGAAACACCAGTTACAGCTTTACCATGGAGTAAAGGAGTCTGGAACTGTACCCAGAGCACTTTGTCAGCATTATACTGTTTACATACCCTTTCAAACATATGAATAAAGCTATCAAAATTATCACCCTCTATAAATTGTGGAAGAAATGTACTGACCTTTATTGCTTCTGGAGTTTGGTTACTCCCTTCCCCATAACCTCCATGACCCTGGAGAAAAGTCAGCATTTACTTTTCATGTTGCTTCTGCCTCTCATTTTCTTCGACTTCCAGACATCTCAGTCTCTCTTTTTCTTCAGCCTCCAAATGCAGTATTAGCTCTGCTAATTCTAGTTTCATCTGTTTTTCCTTTTCTTCAGCCTCCAAACACAGCAGTCTCTCTGTGATTCTAGTTCCAAATGTTTGGCCTCCAGTTCAAATCTCTAACGCCAGATGCATTTTAAGTCCTTTGAAAGTTGAACTGTCTATTTTCTGAGAGCTGTACATCTCCAAGGCCAGTCTGGCTGTCTTCCTGGTTGCTGGTCTGTGATGCAGCTGTGATTAAGACTGCAGTCAGTTCCCCTTTAGTCAAGTTTGCATGCACCAGTCCTCTGGCTTGGCACATCTCAGCCAAATGGCTCTTTGTCAGCTTGCCATAATCCTCCACTGACATCCTTGCCTGTTCTCGCTAACTAAGCTAACAAAAATAAATAAAACTATTGTGATGTGAAACTATATATGACTACTGTGTGGCTGCTTGGGAGTACAAACACCTTCTTTATTGACCACTGATAACAGGCTACAGGAGTTCAATATCCACACCACTGTTACCAATATGTGATGTGATGATCGCACCACTGTCAACCAATATGTGATGTGGATATCCCACCACCGAGTTCAAAATCACAAGAAATGTTTAAAATAACACTCAAGGACAGGCTCAGACAAATAAAGAAAAACAATATCTAAACTAAGCTTCACTATATTCCTGACTGAATCTAAGAGAATTATACTATTTCCTAATAACTTGTTTAATAGATAAGGCAGATGATGTCTTGTTGTTAGGTCCAAGACAGAATACAGAAGGCCCCTGAGACATCAGTCTCCTCCAATATTAAAACATTATTTCTATACAGAATGACATCACCTACATCTGGTCACCTGACTCTGTTTCCCACAGTATCACCAACCCTGGAAACTGCCAGGATTTTATCACTTACATGTAAAAAAATACATACACAACAGCTTTGCTCAGATCTGTTGAGTTTCTGGAGGTCGTAAAACAATTAAACATTTCCACTCTTCCTGAGTGGCAATTAGTTCCCCCAAAGACAATACAGAAAGCTTCCTAGTGCAGACTTTGTGCCTGGCTGAATTGAAACCTGTGAAATAGCATCTTTATGGCCTAGCCCGTAAAGTGATAACATTTCAGATATGTTTTAAAGTTTGCTGGACTGAGGTTAACCTCTTGTCTCCCAGTTTCCTCTATTAAAACATATACATTTAAGCAGTTACAATAGTGCATGTACATTTCTGTTCCCTCCAGCAGGGCACACTGTGGACACAAACACTTTACAAATACCTTTTCAACACAAACATCTGTATAAATCAGTTTGACATACACATGACATACAGTTGTAACACATTTGTAACACATGCATCTTGTATAAATCAGTTTGATATTCACAAATGCTATACTGTATAATTATTTACAAAATTCCAGCTAGCTGTGATGGCAGTACTTCCTACTGTCACAATGATATTTGAGGGAGGGAAGGTAGGTTAAAGCAAGGCTTAATTTATGCTTGTTGATGTGCAGCTTGTATGGTTTTCCAGCTTGGAGAATAGTCATTGCTGCATGTGCTCTGGGTTGAGAGAGAGACTTTGAGGTACTGTTATAGGTATCAGTTTTTCTCCACCCATCCTTTTCCCGATCTGATAGTAGTAGTTAGGAATGCTGTGATTAAGACTGTGTGTGTCAGTTTTTAACCAGGATTCAGTGATATCTATTACATCTAGGATGTGAGTGTTAGAAAAGGCTCCACCTGTTCCAGTTAATTATAATGTTACTGAGATTTGTTTAAGTAGCTGAAGGAAGGGTAGACTATGAGGACCAGGGTTTCCTTCAATATAACTTTAAATTAGTAGGATACTTAGTTAAATGAGACAGATGGCAAGTTTGGGGAATTTGCTAAGAGGTAGAGAAGTGGATATTCATTTTAGGAAGGAGTCAAGTGGAAGAAGGAGAGAGGGTAAGTATTTTGGTTTTACTGTGACATTTGTGGAGTCAGTTGTAGCGAATGAAAGGAATAATTGGGTTTTGGGTCAGGTAGGAAGTTGTTGAGGGTGTGACGTTACAGCTTAGAGGAAGGGGCAGAGAGAGTGTGCAGTATGATGCCTTATGCAATAAGATATGAAAACTTTTGTGATTATGTTATTATTGCCATTAATTAAAGGCTAGCAACCATGTTCCAAATGAGGTAGTAGGCTCAAGTTGTAATAACTGGTGTGACACTTGATGGTAGTAATAGCTTAGGAAATGGAGATGGAAATGTATAGCTGGGACATCAGTAGCTTAGTAGAGAGGAAGTGTGAGCAGGTTTGGAAAAAGTAATCGATTTTGAAGATGGGGGTCACTATTTTTATACAGTTATTGGAATAGTATTAGTCGCTCGTCTAGTCAGGATGGTGGAGACGAACATTCTGGGTTCTGTTCAAGCAGCTTTACTATGTACAAACACATTAGAAATTAAGCTAAATAACTTTAACTTATATACATATTTGCTGTCTCATACATATATGCTCACACTCTGGCTTTACTCACAAAATGCCACTGAAGCTAGCACATGCTTGCTATTTATATGCACATTCAGGTCTTAGAAATGCTTCTTAAAGGTACAACACACATGTTATTCTACATCCTCCCTCTTTAAGAAATGAGTCATGTAATAATGACATTGACTAACATGCAAATGATACAAAATGATTTTCATCATGCAATTATACAGAACTAGATACATATATACAACTACATCCAGGTTGCTGTGTATTTCACACTGGGTCTGGAAATACAACCAAATCATGTGATATATAAGTTAGAATTAGGTTTATCAACTGGGGTTGTCTCTGCTGAATGTTCAACCTTAGCGACATCAGGATCACCATCAGAAACAGTAGTGGGAATCAAGGCATGTTCTGCAACAGGAACATTGTCTGAATTGCTCTGAGATTTAGAGTCTGTATCACAGAAACAATGCTGCAATATCGGTTCTGATACAGGAAGAAGATGTCTACGATTTCTCTTGTACTCCACACCCTCAGATTTCACAAAATAGGATCTCTGTAAAATGCCCCAGTTAGGTATACCTGATGGTTGGTGTTACACAGCCTGAATTCTGCACCCATACCACCACTTGTGATTCAGGGAGTTGAATCCATAGCTTTCAACTGTCCATATTTTCATAGAATATTTGGCTCATACTTTTTGTCTCTTCCTCTTAAAATCAGTGGTTTTCTGGCAAATCATCGAGAACTGAATTCACTAAAGAATGATACCCCTTTATGTTTCAGTCTTCTTATCTTTCAGGAAACACATGGTAACACATAACACTTCATTTTAGCAACTTTCTAAGATTATACCACCAATATTTAAAATGTGTCCCTGGTTTTTGGCCTTTGCCCCCCCTCCCCCCACATAAATTTTGGCTTTTCCAGATTTCTTGCGCTGCGAAGTTGAGAGATTTAGTTGAGTGTCAAGTGGATTTTACAAGGAGCTGAGAGCTTCAGGGGAAGAGAAGTTTAATACTACGTATGCTAAGTCATTTGCATTGTTAGTAGCACAACAGGTCATATACCTCCTTTTGATGCAGAAGGCTGTGGGCTCTACTCCCACAGTATGCAGATGGATCACTGATACTGTACTGTAATGTACTTTAAATGGAGTGGATGCTGCAGTCCTATGAATGTCCTCCTTTGGAGGAGTTACCTAGTAACTATGTTTTCTGTTATCAGTTTGCCATCCATTACCCACTGCAAAATTACTAATCTTATCATTTTTAATGTAGCATAGGCAATTTATTCTTCAAGGGCAAATATAAAATTGTTTGCTAGCAGCAACCTCTTCATTAGTTGCAAATCCCTTTAATGTGAAATTATTTAGATGACTTACTTCTACAGAGATTTTGCATATTTACTGATATTGGTGGATTGTAATGACAGAAATTAGAGTGGCCTTTTATGGTTGAAAATTTCTGAAATAAGTAGTTTTGTCATTATTGGTTCATACATTTTGTTTCATTGCTTACTAGACTACTGTTCCAAACTACAAATTTAAAACACATTCTAACAAGTGGTGCTGTATTTTACAAGGAATATAATTTAACACAATCAGGTTAATACAATCAGGAAGGTGAATCAAAGAATGCATACATGTATGCTGGTTCACAGGATACAAGAGATCAAAATAGGGGAAGAGACCAGTCACCAATGGAGTCCCCCAGGGTTCGGTGCTGCAACTTTTTCTGTTTTGGCATACTCATCTCAAAAGTAAAAGGAAATACCAAAAGGCTTTGGCTGACTAAGTTTGAGATGACTGTAAGCTAGGAGCAGTTACTGAATCCCCAAATGACTTAACCATCATGTAGGAATGTTTGTCTCAAACAATAACTGGTGCCAGAATAAATGAATTGAAACTAAACTCCAAAAAATACATTATCATATCCTTTGGGAAGTCATCTACTTCAAGGAACTGGTGAACAAGATCCGTAAATACAAAACAATCAAACTGAAGAGCAAGATGAAGAATGTGTGAGTAAAGCAAATATAATAAAAAATAGTAAATAATAAATCAAATAATATTAAATTTTCGCAACACAACACAATTTCAACAACACGGGAAAGACAATATAGAAAATACAATACAAAAGTCTTCTACACAGCAAAGGAATTCATCTTATACAATTCAAAATTCTCAAACTTTTATACTATTATTATTTACCATTGCATGTATCTCTACGACTGTGCTCTCTTGACATTTGTTTTGTACTTCAAGGAACTGTCAAATTGGCAATGCCCCCTGAGAGATGACCCAGTTGCTTGGCATTTTCGAACTTCATAGGTTCATAGGTTCATAGGTTCATACTAGGCTATCTGCCCTAGGGCATTTATAAGCCTAGCCAGAGTGTGTTTGACTTTCGCCACCCATTTTAAATAAATTTTGCTATGCCCTTTTTCGAGGTTAGTATACTGTGCCTCTGTCTAACAGTGACACAGAAGTGATACCTGGGGTAAACCTACGATCTCCCATCCACTCATCAAGATTCCTCTTGAAGAGAGTCAATGAGGGACTCTGCCTAACCTGGACTGGGATTTTATTCCAGAGTGAAGGGAGCCTCTGGGTTATGAATCTGTCCCTCCAGCATGTCCTATTTATTTCAGTGCTGAGGTTCAAGTCTCTTGAGCGTAGCTCGATGGGATTTGGATTTTCTGAGGTGCAGCATGTCCATTAATTCCGGGTTGGACATGGCTTTATACGTCAGGCAGAGATCACCTCTGAGCAGGCGGTATGCCACTGAGTAGAGCTGGAGTTTCTTTAACCGGGCAGCATATGGCATCTATTTGAGCCCTTTGATCCTCTTGGTGAGGTACTTTTGGGGTCTTTCCAGTTGCTGAAGGTGTCTGGTAAGGTACATCCCAAAAGGGGCATTGTACTCAATTATGGGCCTGATGAGGGATGAGTAAAGAGGCACCAATGACCTCCTCTGATCTAGATGTGAATCCCTTCATGATTAGGTGGGCTATATAAAATGTTCTTCTAACCACTTTGGCCACGTGGTTGTCAAATGAGAGATTGCTATCAACTTGGGTCCCCAGGTCCCTAATTACTTCTTCTGTACTTAATGGATTACCACCTATGTGGTAATTTGTGGGCACTTTGTTTTTGCCAAAGGGGATGACTATACACTTTTTGGCGTTTAGCTTGAGGCCATGGCTCTGGAACCAGTTGTCTGTTTCTATGAGGCCCTTTTGGAGGATGCTTGTGTCAGCTGGAGAGTCGATTATGGTGCCCAGTTTGCAGTCATCTGCGAACTTGGTCAGCCACAGTCCTTCCATGTTGGCCTGTACCTCCGAGAAATATATACCAAACAAGAAAGGTCCCAGGACTGAGCCTTGTGGGATGCCACTTGTAACTGGTTTGGAGTCTGACATGGCTCCAGCAATTCTAACCATGTGGGTTCTGTCCTTGAGCCAGTTTGCAACCCATCTAGTGACATAGGGGTTTATATTTAAGCTGGTGAGCTTATCTATAATGCCTGAGTGGGGTATTGTATCGAAGGCTTTTGCGAGGTCCAGGTAGGCTGTGTGGACCACCTTCCCCTCGTCAATGGCCTTGGTGACTGTTTCAAAGAAATCAACCAGGTTTAAGAGGCAGGATCTGCCCTTAACAAAGCTGAACTGGGTAGGATCCAGTGTCTGTAGGTCCCCAATATCTTTATTTATGAGGTCCATGATGATCCTTTCCATAGCTTTGCAGACCAAGCTAGTCAGGCTTATGGGGTGATAGTTTCCAGGATCCGTTGAGGCACCACCTTTGTGGAGAGGGACCACTGTTGCTGTACGCCACTCTTTGGGTACATATCCTGTAGTAAGGCTGAGATTGAACAGTAGTTTTATGTTTGGGTTTAGCTCTTCTTGGAGTTCATGTAGGCCGCAGCCCGGGACACCATCTGGTCCCATTGATGCTGTGTTTCTTGCTTTGGAGAGGGGCTCTTACCTGAGCATCTGAGATGTCAGGGGGCAGCACTCTGCTGGGATAGATATTTGCCCTTTTGGGGGGAGAAGTTTGCACTGAACCTGTCAGCTAGGATGTTGGCAATGTCTGTGGGTTCGGTGTATTTTTTGTCATTTTGGACTAATTCTGAGCATATCTGGGAATTCCCACCCAGGTTCCTAACATAACTAAAGAAAGCCTTGTGATTATCCTTAGTGTCCTGTGCAATTTTTCTCTCGAAGCTGGCCTTAGACGATTTTATGAGTGCCCGTAGTTTTTTGCTAATACTGATCAGAGATGCCTTCCCTTTTTGGGATTTTGCTCTATCATGTAGTAGCTTCCTCCATCTATTGTATAGTTTGTTTATGGTTGGGGTCCACCAGACAGGACGTCTGCCTTTGAAGGATTGGGTCTTGGTTTTATTTGGGATTGCAAGATCCATGCATTCCTGAAGGTGTTCATAGAATGCATTTATAAAGGATTCTGCAGTCTGGGCTGTATTTTCCACAGGCACGGGGGCTTTGAAGGATTCCACCTTGGCTTTGAGGAGTGTGAAATTTGCTTTAGAGAAGTTTTTCACTGTGGTTTTCTGGGCAGGGGGTGGGGTCGGGATGTGAATATCCAGTGAGATTAGTTTATGGTCTGATCTTACCAGTGAGGGATACACTTCTGGTCTGGAGCATAGAGTCCCCATGTTGGTGATGATCAGGTCCAGTATGTTTTCCCTACTTGTGGGAGTGCTAACAAGTTGTTCCATAGCATTTCAGTTTATAAATTCTAGGAACCTTTGGGCTAGGGTGTTGGAGCTAGAGTAATGCTCCCAGTCTATGTCTGGGTAGTTGAAGTCACCCAATATAATGGTGTTTGGAGAGACCTTCATATTTTCCAGTGTTCTCAGGAAGGCTGAGTGGGGTTCCTGGGTTTGGGAGGGTGGTCTGTAACAGGCTATAAACTGGAAGGCAGTTTTACCCACTGTTAGTTGCACATGGATAGTCTCTGATGCTTCGTGCTGTGCCACCAACCTGGAGGTGTGGGTATCTTTGATGAATATTGATACTACTCCTCCTTTTGTGGTTCGGTCCAAGTTTTGGGGCCGAAAAGCATGGTATGAGGTATAACCTGGTAATGCTGGGGTGCTCTCGGGAGCCTTGAACCAGGTTTCTGTTACTGCAGAGATATCGATGTTCTCCATGCTAAGGAGAGTTTCAAGTGCATGCATCTTGAGGTTTAGACTTCTGGCATTGAGTAGCATTACTCTTAGTTTCTTATCTCTTGTGATACCTATGGAGGTGGGTTTGTCTTTTGAGCCTTGCCTAAAAAAGGCACCATAGGGGCAGCAAGAGCCTTTGCCAATATCCGAAAGCCCAGGGGTGACAGGTGCAAGCCGTCCCTAGTGAAGCATCGTGGCTTGTCGAGCATGTCATCCCAGGCTGACAGGCATTGGATCCCCTTTGAATGACACCAATACTTAAGCCAATTGTTGAAATTGATCATCTTGTCTTCATATTGTGGCATCATTCTTGGTGAAGGTAAGATGCTACTCAAGGTCAGGGTCATACCGGCCTGGGTTACATGTTCAGAGAGCTCCTCTATGTCTCTTTTCATGTAGTCCAGGGAGGTATGTCTCAGGTCATTCACACCAGCATGGACAATGACGGAGTCATATTTGTACTTGCCTTGGAGTGACCTGAGTGCTTGTGTTATGTGGCAGATCCTAGCGCCCGACAGGCAGCTCACCATGACCTTCTCCTTGTTCAGCCTGGTGAGCAGGACGTCAGTGTGCCTGACGATAGAGTCACCTATTACAAGTGTATCAGGTGTGTTGTTTAGCCTTAAGGGCTGTGACTGTTCGGCACACTGGCTTTGTGAGCTATGTGTTGCACGTGTTTTGCTTTGGGGTAGTGGTTGCTTGGGTGTCTGTTTTGGTGGTCTCTGCTGCTTAGGCAGATTTTTATTTAGAGCCTCCGAGTATGTTTTTGTGTGTTTATGTGTTTCGTTTGCTGTCATGGTAGGTCTATGTGGGACTGGAATTGTAGTGAGTGTGGTTTCCTTCTCCTCCTGACTGGTTATGCCAGTACTGAGTTGAGAGAGCTTAGCCTCCAGTTTGGCTATATGGTTGCATCTCTCACATGCGTTGGAATTTGCTGGGAGGAGGAGAGGGTTGCCTGTGTACATGAGGCAGTTGTAACATTGCCTCAAGATTCCCAGATTCACCAGCTGGACCGGAGAGGAGATTGACAACTGACCTTTGGACATGCTAGAATAGTATTGGAAATTCCTTTATAATTGAAAAAAAGGGCCAATGGGAAACAAGGTACTCAAGGGGAGTTTGTGAGGGTGTAGTGCTTTTAATTTTTTAGTGCTGACTTAGTGAGCAAGTGCCAGGTAACTTAAATGCAATGTGTTACAGGTAACTTAAATGCAAAAACGACAAACAGTAACTTTCTTTCAAGTGAAACAAGGAAATAAGTACAGTAAGCAATGCAGATATCACTAGGGATCCACAGAAGAGCTGAAAAGCCTTGTTTTAGGTGAAATTAGCATTTCAGGGAAATAAGCAAACAAACAACAAGCATACAAACAAAGCTAGATTCAGCAGGCCTGGATCTAGTCTATGCTACAGCAAACAAGGTGTGTACAGTGACCTAATTTTAAACCAATATGTGCCCAGAGTCATAAGGAAGTCTTTGTATATTGCACAGCTTATAAACAAATTGATTGTGACTAGATCTAAAGATGTTATTGTCCCCCTTTACAAATTAAGTCAATCATTTTGTATAATGCCCACTTTGGCATGTATCTGTCCAGACCCATGCAACAATTGGAATACCCACAGAGATACCTTACTAAAAGGATACAAGTCCTAAACAACAGGTTTTGCATGGACCATCTCAAAGATTTATCACTATACTCAGTATCCTACAGAGTGCTTAGAGGTGACATGTCTGGCATACAAGGCATCCTCCGACCTAATACAGATGGACCTACTGAAAATCAGCAAGTCAAACGGCATCAGAAATACTCAGTCCAGGTATCTAAACTGAATGTTGTGGAGAGATGGATATATATCACAGAGGCTACCACTGTTCCAAAACTGACTATCTATTTAAGTAAAACAAAGCTCATCCCTGTCCATATTCAAATGCAACTTGGATCTAAGGGTGGGTAACAGAAAAATGTACTCCAGGATTGCCCTTCATGCCACTAATGGATAGAGGCAGTTCCTAAATGCTGCATGCCTTACATGGGTTCCCTCAAATTATCTATAGTATGATCACATTTATTCTCACTAGGGCTAATATGCAATTAACAGCCATGGGATAGGTAAGACCAATCAGGAAATGTTAATTCAAGCACCAAAAGGGAAATTGGCTAAGCTTAAAATGCCCTCCAAGTCAACCTTTGTTGTGGTAGTAAATAGTTTAAAAAAACTGCCCTATTTAGATCACGAAGTGCCCCCCACCCCAGTCTTCAACAGCTTCTGGCACTTCTGTCTAAGATTACTTGTCAGTGAAACAGAACCAAAACAGAACCAGGAAGAAGAAATAAAAGCAGGACTTTGGCACCCAACTGCGAGAGGGACAACTTTTTTTCAGGCATGTGTTTGTTTTTGACAGTGTAGAACTATGTGCTTTACTACACTGACCACAAAATCAGGGCAACTGTAATCCTCTATATGTTTTAAACAGGATCTGGAAAGTCAAGCTCCTACTTAGGCTTTTTGTGATAGTGAATAAAAAGAGTACTGTCCAAATTCCTGTTCTACTTTCCTAATAGTACCTGTGATGTCCGTTGAACACCAATATGGCTTTTCCATGTTTCTGATAGGTGGACTGAGCAACTCATTCTTCAGATATTAGCCTCCAATCTGGAATCCTGCATTCTGCTGTTGTAAAGTACTCTGAACGGTAGGGTAACATCAGTTGTGCACACACATTTCCCTTTGAGGTGGATTTCACTGTTGTACTTATGAAAGTGATCAGATGCACAAACACAGGGCCAGCTTACATATTTTTCCTTAACTACAGCTAGGTAACAGTATTCTGTCCTTCATTTCAGTCCTACTAAATGGAAAGGACTGAACTTGTTACAAACCAGAGAATGTATTACACTTTAGACAAAGTTACAAGTCTGGTTGCAATAATACACAAGTACCCCTCCAACTAACAAATCATCTACTATTATGGCACAAGGATAACTTGAAAAAATTTGCTCCATTGCACTCTGGAAGACTTCATTTGCAGAATTTATTCCAAATGACATTCTGAGAAATCTGTATCTTCCAAATGGAGTATTGAATGTAGTTAGTAATGAAGACATGGGATCAAGCATCACTTGCCAAAATGAACTTTTTTTCATCTAAGTCAGAAAAACAGTGGCAAATCGATATTAGAGCTGTGACTTCCTCAACTGAACACATAGGATGATGAGGTCTTTTTAATGCTTTGTTCAAATCTCTTGGGTCAATGCATATTCTGATTTCATCTAAGCCTTTTTTGTGAGCTGCTACCATGGACAACACCCATTCAGTAGGTTCTGCAGTTGGACAAATTACACCTTGCTGCACCATTTTGTCCAACTGGGCTTTGATCTTATGCTGCACAGCTATCGGAAATTTTCTTGCTGGACTGACCACAGGACCGATTGGTGTGTCCAACTTCATAGAATACACAACTGTAAGTTTGCCCAACTTGTCATCAAAAACATCAACATACTCTGAAAAAATAGTGTTAGTGAAGCTGGAACTGGGACATGTGCTTATTTGATGAGCTTCTTTGGTAAAAGAAAGCAGATTCATTCTCAAACTGTCTCAGAGATTGAGTAATGATTGCAGAGGTCTTCACACTACATAAAATAATAAGCTATAACAGTTCTTGGCCACATAACATGAAAGCACTACTGAGCCTTCGGTTTGAATTTCTTCACCTCCATAAGCAAGAAGTTTTGCACAACTGGTCACATTTAGTTGTTCACCAGCTCTTACTTTAGCAAACTTATCTGCAGACATAACATTACACTTTGAACCAGTGTCTACTTTGAGCTCAGTGGGTTTACCAATGATCCGGACAGTACAAAATACTTCATTCTTTGCCAATAAATCTACTGCATCAGTTCTTTCACCACCTACTGACACATCATCTACATAGAAAACAGACTGTTGCAGTTCTACTTGATCAATTTGCTTTTCAAATTACCCTTCTTTATAACAGTATGAGGCTTACTTGATTTACAAAATTTTTGAAAATGGTTCTATTTCTTACATTTATGGCATTGCTGACCAAATGCTAAATACTTTCTCTTTTAGACTCATGGTTGCACCAGAATTGTGGCAATTAGCAATAAAGCTTGACCTGGGTTTTGCTGAGTCACCCTTGTACTGCACTGAGCATGCTCCTTTAACTGAACTAGTCTCAGGACTTGTTGGAAGATTGCTGGCTTTCCTTGCCATGGCTACAGCTGCCACATGCTTAGGCTTGTTTCTGCCTGCCACATGTTGCATGATGTCTACATTTGCTCTGAAGCCTGCTGAAACCATGCTCTTATCACTTGCAAGCATATTTGTATGCCTTTTTGTAACTTCACTGGTTTGACAAATCTCAATAGCTTTTCTCAGTGTTAAATCACTGTCACAAAGCAAAATCGTTCTCACAGCAGCACTATTAATACCACAAATGAATCTGTCCTTTATTAACTCATCTTTTAAATCATCAAACTTACACATTTTAGCTTTGTTCCTCAGAT